>NC_133335.1:3715903-3745002 GCF_042186555.1 Aquarana catesbeiana
TTTCCTGGAACTGTAAATAGTTTGTATACAAAGTATTCTTGTTTAGTAATACACATTATTATATTACTGGATTGATTCCTTTGCTTCACTACAAGAATTAGCAAAACAAGTGGTGTCTATGGTAACAGTGGAAGTTATCAAACCATTCACCAGCAGATCACTGACCTTCCAGAATCCTCTGCAGGCATCACTTAGATGGAAAAAAATTCAGCAATTAGCAACACAACTGTTTAAAATAAATGATGAAGTGATAGAGGGCTGGAGCGAGGAACAGGGAACATCATCCTCAACTATACAATAAGACTGGATGGAAGTATGGAAGGGTTTTCCTCTCTGCCTGTGACCCCATTCGGAAGATTTTCACTCACTTCCTGTCCTTGTGACACCTGTAGAAGAAATGAAAAAGCAGGTGCCACCAGGACGGGAAGTTACAGACATTTCCTAACCCTCCCCCACACTACTAAAAATGCTTTTATTTTGTCTGTGTGTTTTCTGACTCTATTTCCTGCCCAGTAATGCTGCACTGTGATTGGCTGTCCTCTCCTCCCAATATAAATCTAAATCAGACTGCTTAATCTGATCATTGCATGCAGTCTGTGTGTCTTATCCTTTCATCCGTTCAGCAGGGATACTGACTGCACTGCTTTATGTATAGAGGACAACTAAAGACAGAAATATTGGAAATCTGAAAGTCATAAGACAAATGCTACGACTGGGAATGTGACTGGATGGATACACTGTAGCTGTAGATTCACAGAAAGAAATTAATCAACAGAGAGAGGGAAAAGTCTGGCCGGAGGATACACATTTATTACTCCACTCATTTGTATAGCCGATTGACATAAAGGACCAGTTAATGGACCATAATTCAGATACTGGCTGTACTGGGATTATCTATTCTATGCACAACACATTGCTTGAACTGTGCTGCCACCTTGTGGACAAACACTATAATGGTAAATACCGCTCAACGTTTAGTAGATTTCCTGAGAGTAAACCCCCCCCCCAGGAGCAGCACCGGGAGAAGGACAACAAACACAACAACAAGGACAACGTCAGTGTCTCAGACAGACCAACCATCAGACATAAGTGCCCAATAATTCAGTGTTCAACCCTATCAATTACTTCCATCTCTTGAGGACTATTGATAGTTTCACAATCTCTGCCACCTGCAGTGATTATGAGGGGTTCCCCCCATCCCTGTGCTGAGTTCCCGGGTCTGTACACCCGCTGTGCCCATTATGAGGGGTTCCCACCATCCCTGTGCTGAGTTCCCGGGTCTGTACACCCGCTGTGCCCATTATGAGGGGTTCCACCATCCCTGTGCTGAGTTCCCGGGTCTGTACACCCGCTGTGCCCATTATGAGGGGTTCCCCCCATCCCTGTGCTGAGTTCCCGGTCTGTACACCCGCTGTGCCCATTATGAGGGGTTCCCCCCATCCCTGTGCTGAGTTCCCGGGTCTGTACACCCGCTGTGCCCATTATGAGGGGTTCCCACCATCCCTGTGCTGAGTTCCCGGGTCTGTACACCCGCTGTGCCCATTATGAGGGGTTCTCACCATCCCTGTGCTGAGTTCTGGGGTCTGTACACCCGCTGTGCCCATTATGAGGGGTTCCCACCATCCCTGTGCTGAGTTCCCGGGTCTGTACACCCGCTGTGCCCATTATGAGGGGTTCCCACCATCCCTGTGCTGAGTTCCCGGGTCTGTACACCCGCTGTGCCCATTATGAGGAGTTCTCACCATCCCTGTGCTGAGTTCCCGGGTCTGTACACCCGCTGTGCCCATTATGAGGGGTTCTCACCATCCCTGTGCTGAGTTCCTGGGTCTGTACACCCGCTGTGCCCATTATGAGGGGTTCCCACCATCCCTGTGCTGAGTTCCCGGGTCTGTACACCCGCTGTGCCCATTATGAGGGGTTCCCACCATCCCTGTGCTGAGTTCCCGGGTCTGTACACCCGCTGTGCCCATTATGAGGGGTTCCCACCATCCCTGTGCTGAGTTCCCAGGTCTGTACACCCGCTGTGCCCATTATGAGGGGTTCCCCCCATCCCTGTGCTGAGTTCCCAGGTCTGTACACCCGCTGTGCCCATTATGAGGGGTTCCCACCATCCCTGTGCTGAGTTCCCGGGTCTGTACACCCGCTGTGCCCATTATGAGGAGTTCTCACCATCCCTGTGCTGAGTTCCCGGGTCTGTACACCCGCTGTGCCCATTATGAGGGGTTCCCACCATCCCTGTGCTGAGTTCCCGGGTCTGTACACCCGCTGTGCCCATTATGAGGGGTTCTCACCATCCCTGTGCTGAGTTCCTGGGTCTGTACACCCGCTGTGCCCATTATGAGGGGTTCCCACCATCCCTGTGCTGAGTTCCCGGGTCTGTACACCCGCTGTGCCCATTATGAGGGGTTCCCACCATCCCTGTGCTGAGTTCCCGGGTCTGTACACCCGCTGTGCCCATTATGAGGGGTTCCCACCATCCCTGTGCTGAGTTCCCGGGTCTGTACACCCGCTGTGCCCATTATGAGGGGTTCTCACCATCCCTGTGCTGACTTCCCGGGTCTGTACACCCACTGTGCCCATTATGAGGGGTTCTCACCATCCCTGTGCTGAGTTCCCGGGTCTGTACACCCGCTGTGCCCATTATGAGGGGTTCTCACCATCCCTGTGCTGAGTTCCTGGGTCTGTACACCCGCTGTGCCCATTATGAGGGGTTCCCACCATCCCTGTGCTGAGTTCCCGGGTCTGTACACCCGCTGTGCCCATTATGAGGGGTTCTCACCATCCCTGTGCTGAGTTCCCGGGTCTGTACACCCGCTGTGCCCATTATGAGGGGTTCTCACCATCCCTGTGCTGACTTCCCGGGTCTGTACACCCACTGTGCCCATTATGAGGGGTTCTCACCATCCCTGTGCTGAGTTCCTGGTCTGTACACCCGCTGTGCCCATTATGAGGGGTTCTCACCATCCCTGTGCTGAGTTCCCGGGTCTGTACACCCGCTGTGCCCATTATGAGGGGTTCTCACCATCCCTGTGCTGAGTTCCTGGGTCTGTACACCCGCTGTGCCCATTATGAGGGGTTCCCACCATCCCTGTGCTGAGTTCCCGGGTCTGTACACCCGCTGTGCCCATTATGAGGGGTTCTCACCATCCCTGTGCTGAGTTTCCTCTATATTATCGGCTTTCTGCATTGTCCAGAATCAGAACTGTACAGATATTCGGTGAATTATTGACAGGCGGAAGATCTGATATGAGAAGGTGAAGGAAAATGACTTATCAATCATATCAAAATAATTTGGATCACAAACCTGAAGGACTCTCTGTAATCATATATATAATGCTGAGTACTTCCTGTAATAGTATTTTAAGTAACAGATTGTATTATAATCCTATGATATCTATGATATATATTTATCCTAGATACAGATGTATTCCGGTTTCTTTTCCAGATAGAAGTTTGTTGTGTTTTCACAATATAAATGTCTCAGAAGTAGGATGGAGAAATGATGGTGGAAGATTCATACAGAGATCCTTGGGTGAGGAATAAAGAATCGATCTCTGGATAAATCACAAACTCTATCACAAACATCACACGATTAAAATTATAGTACAATAAAGAACAATATCACACAAAATAGCGCACCTCGAGGAATATACCAAGGCATCCTAGAAATAAGATATCTAGATTATTCGAAGGATAAAAGATTATATCCCATATAGATTGACCTGAATAAATCCATTTTTTTCCCAGAAGACCTAATATAGGGATTCCTAGTCTTAGAGCGCCATCTAGTGAATTCACTGCTTCTGTAAACATGCTATTAATTGGTAATATTATTTCCCAATCAGTTACAAGTAAATATTTTAAACTACACCCTCTAGGCTAGTCCTTGGATAAAAGAATTTTAGGAATAAAAAGGGGAAGTTCAGAGAGAAAATGGAGCGCTCTCTTCTGAACATCAGCCCACCACAGATCATAATAGATCGGCTGATCATCATCCATCGATCGCATTCTCATGACCTTCAGATCAGGACACACACTCTACAGGTGATCCCATTTCCCCGCGGGTGGCTCCAAACTCAGCACAAATAACCTGATTGATAAACTATGATTTGATAATTACTTTGAGAAACTAGAAGACTAAATTTAAAGTGGTTGTAAAGCCTCAAGAATGTATTAGGGTAAAAAAAAACTTCTGTACTACAGCTCCCCCCAGAACCCCCCCCCCCCTTTTTTCTTACCTTAGCCCAACACGATCCAGCAATGTGCACGAGTGCAGCAGCTCCTGTCGCTGTCTCTCTGCTCATTGGACAGATTGATAGCAGCAGGAGCCATTGGCTCTCACGGCTGTCAATCAAATCCAGTGACGCAGGGGGGTGGGGCCGAGTCCCAATATCTGAGTCAATAGACGCAGTAGTGGGACTCGGGAGCGGCCCCGCACGGTTGCCCTCAGAGAAAGCGGCTTTCCGTGGAGGCACCTGAAGAGGAGGGGCCTGGAGCGCCGGTGGGGCACCCCAGAAGAGGAGGATCAGGGCTGCTCTGCGCAAAACCCTTACACAGAGCAGGTAAGTATAAGAACGTTTGTGATTTTTATTTAAAAAAAAACTACCACAAAAGATTTATTGGAATAAAAAGATTGCCAGCAAGCGAACACCCGTCCACTGAGAAAGCGTGATGACGCCAGCACGTCTGCCTCCCTACGCGCTTTTCGTCACAATCTGACGTCGTCTCGTGGGATGATCCTTTGTGGTACGGTATGCACTATGGAGTCTCTCTTTATATTTTCTGGGTAATACCTGAACTTACTCCTTGGTGGCTGATGCTCAAGTATTCCATGCTATTTGGTACTCTTCACAAGCTCCTTCCAAATACTAATGGGGGATAACCATCTTCCTTTTGGATAAAGGCCCTGGCAGGGTAATTAGCCCGCAGACTCCTTAAAGCTTGCCTTCTGGTAAGCGCACAATTCATGTGGTGGAGGTACACTGTCATCAAGAGGTGTTATTCTTTTTTTATTCTTTATTCTTTTTTATTTAGTTTCTATATTTTTTATTTTTCATTTTTACACTTATTTGGTCAGGTTTTGGTCAGCGATGCTACTTTGTATTGTTTATCTGTTTCTGTGTGTCCCTCACGGTTTAGCAGCTGCTCTTTATACAAAATTTTTTCCATTGTTTTATTATTAAATAACTTTTTAAATTCCAAAATCTACTTTTATAACAGCTAGAAGAACATGACATGGCCCCTCCTAGTGTCTGCATACAACGTCCATAGGACCTCCCAGAATGCCCCTCCTCCTCCATACGGCATCTGAACCATACGGTACACACACACACAGCTAGTAAAGGAAGGGGTTAACGGAGAGAAAGTTGGGTTATGACATCAGATTCATTGCACAGTCTGTACACCTCATACGGAGGACATGCCCATTCACATCCAGCAAGCCTGGACATGCAGAGTGTAGATGTCATTCTCCCCAACTGGAGGCAATCATATGTCCCTGAGAGAGCAAAACGCTGCACAGCATGCCATAGGGGAGATCATATATACTCCACACACCCACACACATGAAACACGGGGAGAGTATATATGTCAGTTGTATGGATCAGCTCCATACATAACTGGTGTGCTTTTTCGCTGAAAATTAAACGATTTTGTCTGTGGGTCATTCCAAAAAAGACAAAATAGACGGAACATACAAGGGCGGAGCGTGCAAGAGGTTATGAGGAAAATGGGGGAATAAAACAGGCGAAATTTATAACGACAGTAATATTAGGAAGAAGACATAATGCCAGTAGGTGGGCATACAAAGGAAGATCATTCGGGGGGGAGGGGGGGGGGGGGGGTTGCGGTCAGACTCAGAAAAATAGACCTTGACAAGATTATTATACTGATTGTATTCATTCATCTACATTTATAGTACAATGGAGTCATTCTCAGTATCAGAAACTGAAACTAGATAAAATACGATACAAATAAAGTACAAAAAAGATATAAATTTCGCCCTTTTTGTTACATGGTGCCAATTTCTGAAGGCAGACGTGTTCAGGGTTATTGTACAACCCCAATTCCAAAAAAAGTTGGGGCGCCGTGTAATATCTACATAAAAACAATGCAGTGATCTGCAGATCTCAAACTCATTTTATTCAGAACAGAAAAAAGAAAACATATCAAATGTCTATACTGAGATAATGGACCATGGGAAGAAAAAAAAAAACAAAAAACAAGATTGTGAAATTCATGGCAGCAACACGTCTCAAAAAAGTTGGGGCGGAGCAACAAAAAGCTGGCAAATTAAGTGGTACTAACAATGAAGAGCTGGAAGAACATTTTGCAGCAAATTAGGTTAACTGGCAACAGGTCAGTAACATAATTGAGTATAAAAAGAGCATCTTAGAGAGTCAGAGTGTGAGAAGTAAAGATGGGCAGAGGTTCAACAATCTGTGAAAAAGCTGTGAAGGGGGGGCAATTAGTGTGTATGGAATGAGCAGCTTCACACCTGGAAAGGCACCATCAATGCTGAAAGATGAATCCAGGTGTTAGAGCAGCATACGCTTCCATCCAGAGGGCGTCTTTTTCAGGGAAGGCCTTGCATAGTTCAGCAGGACAATGCTAAACTGCATACTGCATCTACGACAGCAGCATGGCTTCCTAGTAGAAGAGTCCGGGGGTTTCACTGGCTGCCTGCAGTCCAGACCTTTCACCAACTGAAGGAAAAATACAACAAAGAAGACCCAGGAATGTTGAGCAGTTAGAATCCGATATCAGGCAAGAATGGGACAACCTTCCTCTCCCAAAACTCCAGAAACTGGTCTCCTCAGTTCCCAAACATTTACAGAGTCTTGGTAAAAGAAGAGGGTAGGATACACCGAGCTAAACATGGCTCCGCCCCAACTTTTTTGAGACTTGTTGCTGCCATCAATTTCCTTTTTTTTTCCCTAAAATGGTAAATTTGATGGGTTTTCCATTTTTTATTGTGAGTAAAATCCGGGTTTATGACATTTGCAGATCACTCTGCATTCTGTTTTGATGTAGATTTTTACACAGTGCCCCAAACTTTTCTAGACCTGGGGTTGTAGTATGAGATTGTATTACCGCCCCCCCCCCCCCGTGGGTATAATATGCGGTGTTATCCAAGCAATGGTAACAATCACCCCCCCCCCCCCCCCCCCCCCCCCGGCCACAATGTAACATTTACTCCAATCTCTTCCCGGTCTGCGATCAGAGCCGACACGGCTCGTCCTTTCATTACCGCTTAGACATAACGATCGAATGTGGCGGAGGTGACGGTGAATTCCTCATCCCAGCGTGATCAACCTTCACTGATAGAATGAAAAGAAAACACAGCACAAGAACACAGTGTGTGACCGAGGTGAATTAGGGGGGTGAAGAAAAGGCCAATCAGAAAGGGGCTACCTTCAGGATGTAATTATTTTTTATATGACAGCTCTGTAAGAAAGGAAAACTGGCAGATTAGTCGGGGGACAGACATCGCACATCAACACACACACCACAGCGACCCCGTCGGGAGGCCAGGACCCTCCGGATAACCTTGTATCGGGAAATGCTGACTAGTGTAACATTCTCCTCCATAGATACAGAACAGAGAGCGATCCCTATAGGACAGGAAGGGTGTTATTGGTGGGATCACAAGAAAAATAAAACTAAAGCAGCCACCGCTTCAAGCATGTTGTTTTTGAGTTTAGATACATTTTAAGTAACTTATCTTACAGCAGACAAAAAGTAGAAATGTATCCCCCCCCGTGTCTCGTGCGTTTAATAGATCTCTATTGTTTCTGGTGCACCTTTTACATACAAAGTTACCAAAACTAATGATACAAAAGTAATAGAAAAAATAATAAAACAATAAATAAAAACTAACTGCAATGTGTGTGCGATCGTCTGTATTTGTTGGATGATGTGTCTTACACTAATCCCCCTCCCATGGAGATTCCATTTCTATCACAATGAATGGGCCGGAAAGCCTTCTGTATTTGTTTTAACTGTCACTGACTTGGGAAGATTGTCCCTTACGATCGTAGAAACTGCACAAGTTTAACGGGAATGCTGCTTAAGTGAGATTAATCCTCAGGAGGAGCTTTGTCTGAAAAAAAGTCCCCAAATGTGCGATACAAAACTCACCCTGTGTGCGTCCGGGGACCCCAACCAGCATGTCATACTGGGACACAATGGCTGTATCCGTGTCCCCATAGACATCAATGGGACGTTGGTATGAGGATGGACACAACACCTCTACATCCTGTGCCAGGAAAAGAGGGAACTGAATGGAGCACAGAGCTAATCACCCCATGTGAACGAGGCCTAACAATCCCTCCACTGGTCTCCATTCAGTGTCCTCCACCCCTCTCTACCAATCCCTCCACTGGTCTCCATTCAGTGTCCTCCACCCCTCTTTACCAATCCCTCCACTGGTCTCCATTCAGTGTCCTCCACCCCTCTCTGCCAATCCCTCCACTATTCTCCATTCAGTGTCCTCCACCCTTCTCTGCCAATCCCACCACTGGTCTCCATTCAGTGTCCTCCACCCCTCTCTACCAATCCCTCCACTGGTCTCCATTCAGTGTCCTCCACCCCTCTCTACCAATCCCTCCACTGATCTCCATTCAGTGTCCTCTACCCCTCTCTACCAATCCCTCCACTGATCTCCATTCAGTGTCCTCCACCCCTCTCTACCGATCCCTCCACTGATCTCCATTCAGTGTCCTCCACCCCTCTCTACCAATCCCTCCACTGATCTCCATTCAGTGTCCTACACCCCTCTCTACCAATCCCTCCACTGGTCTCCATTCAGTGTCCTCCATCCCTCTCTACCAATCCCTCCACCGATCCCTCCACTGGTCTCCATTCAGTGTCCTCCACCCCTCTCTACCAATCCCTCCACTGACCTCCATTCAGTGTCTTCCACCCCTCTCTACCAATCCCTCCACTGACCTCCATTCAGTGTCTTCCACCCCTCCCTACCAATCCCTCCACTGGTCTCCATTCAGTGTCCTCCACCCCTCTCTACCAATCCCTCCACTGGTCTCCATTCAGTGTCCTCCACCCCTCTCTACCAATTCCTCCACTGGTCTCCATTCAGTGTCCTCCACCCCTCTCTACCAATCCCTCCACTGGTCTCCATTCAGTGTCCTCCACCCCTCTCTGCCAATCCCTCCACTGGTCTCCATTCAGTGTCCTCCACCCCTCTCTGCCAATCCCTCCACTGGTCTCCATTCAGTGTCCTCCACCCCTCTCTACCAATCCCTCCACTGGTCTCCATTCAGTGTCCTCCACCCCTCTCTACCGATCCCTCCACTGGTCTCCATTCAGTGTCCTCCACCTCTCTCCATTCAGTGTCCTCCACCCCTCTCTGCCAATCCCTCCACTGGTCTCCATTCAGTGTCCTCCACCTCTCTCTACCAATCCCTCCACTGGTCTCCATTCAGTGTCCTCCACCCCTCTCTGCCAATCCCTCCACTGGTCTCCATTCCGTGTCCTCCACCCCTCTCTACCAATCCCTCCACTGGTCTCCATTCAGTGTCCTCCACCTCTCTCTACCAATCCCTCCACTGGTCTCCATTCAGTGTCCTCCACCCCTCTCTACCAATCCCTCCACTGGTCTCCATTCAGTGTCCTCCACCCCTCTCTACCAATCCCTCCACTGGTCTCCATTCAGTGTCCTCCACCCCTCTGTACCAATCCCTCCACTGGTCTCCATTCAGTGTCCTCCACCCCTCTCTGCCAATCCCTCCACTGATCTCCATTCAGTGTCCTCCACCCCTCTCTACCAATCCCTCCACTGGTCTCCACTCAGTGTCCTCCACCCCTCTCTACCAATCCCTCCACTGGTCTCCATTCCGTGTCCTCCACCCCTCTCTACCAATCCCTCCACTGGTCTCCATTCAGTGTCCTCCACCCCTCTCTACCAATCCCTCCACTGGTCTCCATTCAGTGTCCTCCACCCCTCTCTACCAATCCCTCTATTGGTCTCCATTCAGTGTCCTCCACCCCTCTCTGCCAATCCCTCCACTGGCCTCCATTCAGTGTCCTCCACCCATCTCTACCAATCCCTCCACTGGTCTCCATTCAGTGTCCTCCACCCCTCTCTACCAATCACTCCACTGGCCTCTATTCAGTGTCCTCCACCCCTCTCTACCAATCTCACCACTGGTCTCCATTCAGTGTCCTCCACCCCTCTGTACCAATCCCTCCACTGGTCTCCATTCAGTGTCCTCCACCTCTCTCTACCAATCCCTCCACTGGTCTCCATTCAGTGTCCTCCACCCCTCTCTACCAATCCCTCTATTGGTCTCCATTCAGTGTCCTGCACCCCTCTCTGCCAATCCCTCCACTGGCCTCTGCTCACCCAGAAAATACAATTCAAAATACTCACAACATATGCAGCAATTTACAACTCTCCTCCAAGATACATCACCGATCTCATCTCAAATATCACCCAAACCATCTTCTCTCCTCCTACTCTGTAGGTCCCTCGTCACCTTCTTCCATACTCCCCTCCAGGACTTCTCCTGAGCCTCTCCCATCCTTGTCAACTCTTCACCCCAATTTATCTCCTACTCTGACCACCGTTAGGAGATCCCTGAAAATTCATCTCTTCAGGGAAGCCCATCCCTCCACCCAATAAACTACTTTCTCATCAACTCATCCCCACTCAGTTATTTATCACCTCTCTTATCACTCGCCCATCCCTTTTAGATTGTCAGCTATCAAAACAAGCAGGACTCTTCTAACCTTCATATACTGAATTATATCTGTATATATACCCTCTATATATTTATCTCCTTTTATATAGTAGAGCTCTGTGTACACGGTTGGTGCCATATAAATCGTGTATATTAATCATTCTGACATCTGAGGGGATCTGTATGCTGGACATAAACTTCTTCTACTTTTTATCCATTTCCAATATTAAAAACAATCAAATGAAGCCGAACTTTCCACAGCAATCAGCCGCCCCGAATGCCGTGATTCAGAGCAATCACATGATTGGAGGGAGTCTTGGAGGTGATTTAGACCTTCGCCACGGCAGTCAAAAGGCAGTTTACATCTTTTTTCTATCACCATTTCTATAATTTGTTTGCTCAGGACCCGGGAAACAGTTGCTGATTGCTGATAATAATAATAATATTGCAATTGCTTCTGTCTTTAGTGTTGCCATTTCTATGGAGAGCATTAGCATCAGGTGAGATCGGGAGCGCTATGGGGACATCTAGTGGACATTGCTGGGTAATGCAGAGCTGTACGGAGTATATGAAGATATTGTGACAATGATGAGATCACACAGCGGAGAGGACAAGTCTCCATCAGAAGAAGAATCTGAGCATGTTGTAGAGGAGTATTGTATGACGTCAGCCTTCTGAGAACAGATCTATAATGACAGTGAATGGAATCTTCCAATGAACACGGCCGACACTTCTGTCCAACCAATCCAGAGAAAGTATTACATCACCTCTCAGAATCTCCCCTCCGAGTCCCATAATAAATCTCATCTCCAAGTTCAACGGATACCAAACTGAGGCCCTGTGCTTGCTTCATTCAACCCTTATGATGGGGCACAATTATAAATGATGGGGCACTATTCCTCTAACTGACACCAATGATAAGGCACTATTCCCCCCCACTGACACCAATGATGGGGCACTATTCCCCCCACTGACACCAATGATGAGGCACTATTCCTCCCCCTGATACCAATGATGGGGCACTATTCCTCCCACTGATACCAATGATGGGGCACTATTCCTCCCACTGATACCAATGATGGGGCACTATTCCTCCCCCTGATACCAATGATGGGGCACTATTCCTCCCACTGATACCAATGATGGGGCACTATTCCTCCCACTGATACCAATGATGGGGCACTATTCCTCCCACTGATACCAATGATGGGGCACTATTCCTCCCACTGATACCAATGATGGGGCACTATTCCCCCCACTGACACCAATGATGGGGCACTATTCCCCCCACTGACACCAATGATGGGGCACTATTCCTCCCACTGACACCAATGATGGGGCACTATTCCTCCCACTGACACCAATGATGGGGCACTATTCCTCTCACTGACACCAATGATGGGGCACTATTCCTCTAACTGACACCAATGATGGGGCACAATGACAATGATGGGGCACTATTCCTCCCACTGACACCAATGATGGGGCACTTTTCCTCCCACTGACACCAATGATGGGTCACTATTCCTCCCACTGACACCAATGATGGGGCACTATTCCTCCCACTGACACCAATGATGGGGCACTATTCCTCCCACTGACACCAATGATGGGGCACTATTCCTCCCACTGATACCAATGATGGGGCACTATTCCTCCCACTGATACCAATGATGGGGCACTATTCCCCCCACTGACACCAATGATGGGGCACTATTCCCCCCACTGACACCAATGATGGGACACTATTCCTCCCACTGACACCAATGATGGAGCACTATTCCTTCCACTGACACCAATGATGGAGCACTATTCCTCCCACTGACACCAATGATGGGGCACTATTCCTCCCAGTGACACCAATGATGGGGCACTATTCCTCCCACTGACACCAATGATGGGGCACTATTCCTCCCAGTGATACCAATGATGGGGCACTATTCCTCCCACTGACACCAATGATGGGTCACTATTCCTCCCACTGACACCAATGATGGGGCACTATTCCTCCCACTGACACCAATGATGGGGCACTATTCCTCCCACTGACACCAATGATGGGGCACTATTCCTCCCACTGACACCAATGATGGGGCACTATTCCTTCCACTGACACCAATGATGGGGCACTATTCCTCCCACTGACACCAATGATGGGGCACTATTCCTCCCACTGACACCAATGATGGGACACTATTCCTTCCACTGACACCAATGATGGGGCACTATTCCTCCCACTGATACCAATGATGGGGCACTATTCCTCCCACTGATACCAATGATGGGGCACTATTCCTTCCACTGACACCAATGATGGGGCACTATTCCTCCCACTGATACCAATGATGGGGCACTATTCCTCCCACTGACACCAATGATGGGGCACTATTCCTCCCACTGATACCAATGATGGGGCACTATTCCTCCCACTGATACCAATGGTGGGGCACTATTCCTTCCACTGACACCAATGATGGGGCACTATTCCTCCCACTGATACCAATGATGGGGCACTATTCCTCCCACTGATACCAATGATGGGGCACTATTCCTTCCACTGACACCAATGATGGGGCACTATTCCTCCCACTAACACCAATGATGGGGCACTATTCCTCCCACTGACACCAATGATGGGGCACTATTCCTTCCACTGACACCAATGGTGAGGCACTATTCCTCCCACTAACACCAATGATGGGGCACTATTCCTTCCACTGACACCAATGATGGGGCACTATTCCTTCCACTGACACCAATGATGGGACACTATTCCTCCCACTGACACCAATGATGGGACACTATTCCTCCCACTGACACCAATGATGGGGCACTATTCCTCCCACTGACACCAATGACGGGGCACTATAACTCCCACTGACACCAATGATGGGGCACTATTCCTCCCACTGATACCAATGATGGGACACTATTCCTCCCACTGATACCAATGATGGGGCACTATTCCTCCCACTGATACCAATGATGGGGCACTATTCCTCCCACTGATACCAATGATGGGGCACTATTCCTCCCACTGATACCAATGATGGGGCACTATTCCTCCCACTGATACCAATTATGGGACACTATTCCTCCCACTGATACCAATGATGGGGCACTATTCCTCCCACTGATACCAATTATGGGACACTATTCCTCCCACTGATACCAATGATGGGGCACTATTCCTCCCACTGATACCAATTATGGGACACTATTCCTCCCACTGATACCAATGATGGGGCACTATTCCTCCCACTGATACCAATGATGGGGCACTATTCCTCCCACTGATACCAATTATGGGGCACTATTCCTCCCACTGACAACAATGACGGGGCACTATAACTCCCACTGACACCAATGATGGGGTATTGTTTTTCTCCACTGATGACGGGACCTTTTCTACTCTCAATGGTCACAGTCGGCCCCCCTAAAGTCTGAAGGACAGTAAACTGACTCTCTACATAGAATGTCTGGAGATCCGGCCCTCGTTTATGTGATGAGTTCTGATCTTCAGGAAGAAGTCACTTCCATCCACTCAGAATCCCTTCACTTCATTGACTCAGCCATGTCCGTCCAATCCCGGCACAGCTGTGATACAGGAGGAGGAGCAATAATACAAAATGACACCCACAAAGCTGAAACACCTATAGAGAGAGAGCGCAGGCTGTACAACCTGCCGGCCTATGTGTGCGATACAACACCCCCGACCATAAGGCCGCTCCCTCCAGGGACATTACTAGAGGAAATCAAACATGAACATATAATAAAGCCCTTTGTGAGAAGTGTGGAGCGCAGCGCATGCAGACTCCGCCTACCTCAAACTTCTGGCGCAGTTCCAGGTTCTCGTCATCGGCCTCGGGGATGGGCACATTGTAATACTCGCCCTCCTCCTGGTTCAGCAGTTTGTACCTGAGAAGGGGGAAAGAAATATTCCCGGTCAGCCAATGTGACAAAGTTCAATACAAAAATCTACAAACGATCGTTTCCAATGGCATTGGAAGTCAAAGAGGGAGCTCGCCCACAGAAGCGAACGCACACCTAAGTCCCGCCCACATATGTAAACGCCGTTCAAACCACAGACGTGAGGTATTCGCCGCGTGCGTTAGAGCGAGAGCAATAATTCTAGCACTAGACCTCCTCTGTAACTCTAAAATGGTAACCTGTAAAAAAAATTGAAAGCGTCGCCTACGGAGAATTTTTAAGCGCCATTCCATGAATGTGCGCAATTTTGAAGAATGACATGTTGGGTATCTATTTACTCGGCGTAGAATCATCTTTTACATTGTGCAAAAAAGTTGGGCTGACTTTACTGTTTTGTTCATTTTTAATTCATGAAACTGTTTTTTTTTTTCTTTCCAAAAAAAAAAAAGCGTTTGAAAAATTGTTTTGCGCAAATACCGCGCGACAGAAAAATTTACAACGGTCGCATTTTTATTCCCTGGGGTGTCTGCTAAAAAATATATATAATGTTTGGGGGGGGGTCGGGTTCTGAGTGATTGTCTAGCAATGTAGGAGAGGAGTGTCAGAATAGGCCCCGGTACGGAAGTGGTTAAGTGGCAATTGCGCGGTCGTGCTACGTTGTACCCAAATTACATTTATATACGTTTTTTCACACAAACAAAAAACATTCTTTTTGTGATATTTGATCACTGCTGTTTTTATTTTGTTTTTTTGTTTTTTGGCAAAAAAAAGATCCAAAAATTTGGTAAAAACAACAGAATATGTTTCTGTTATAACACATATCCAATAAAAAAAAAAAAAATACAAAAAAATGTTTTTATTAATTTTGGTCAAAATTTATTCTGCTATGTCTTTGGTAAAAAAAAAAAATCCCATTAAGTGTATCTTGATTGATTTGCTTAAAAGTTATAACATCTACAAACTATGGGATATATACTGGAATTTTAATTTTTTTTATAATACTAATGGCAGCGATCAGCGACTTATATTGGGACTGCGATAGTGCGGCGGGCAATCTGACACTAACGGACACCGGGGGGAATGAACTGCCATTGACATCACCAGTGACACCAATACAGTGATAATTCTATACACTATCACTGTACTAAGGACACTGGTTGGGAAGTGGTTAACATCTAGAGGCGATCAAGGGGTTAACTCTGTGTACATTGTGCTGATTTTACTGGTCGCTCAGTTTCTCATCCCTGCATTGCATCCTCCCCCTGTACAGAGCTCTGGGCTGTGATTGGCAACAGCCGATCAGCAGGTCCCAGCTGTGAATTATTGGCCAGGACATACTGACAGGCTCCCACGGTGTGCAATCACAATGGGGGGTGCGCATGCGCACATGCCCTAAACCTGGAAGTAGGTAGCGAAGTACGAGTATGTGCGCTTTGCCTACAGTGCCCCTTTTGCCTGCAGTACATTGCAGGCAGCCCACCAGTGGTTACATTTCTATGGTAGGTGCCCATCGAAGGAAGCTCTGATATGTGGAAGACGCCACACCAAAGCTATAGAGATTCCTCCTCTGACTACACATGCAAGTCTACATATTCCCAGCACATCTATGAGTAACATGGGAAATGCAGAAATCCTTGAAGTTACAGGTTTAGGGGATGCCTATACATGGGGTTCTAGGACCAGCACAGTTTTCAAGGTGCAGCAGCATCATCCACAGTGAATGTTGGCAGTTTATATTTGGATTTATTTTGGATTTCTTAGCTTTGCTTACAGACAGCAACACCCCCAAACCACTTATATATAACTAAAGATTTCATTTTGGATGAAGTGGAGAGAGGGAATAGAACTCCTTTCCCTTTTTATTGCCACTGATGACGTCATTTCTGACAAAACACTTTGGGTGGAGCCAGAAGCTGTGATGTAAACATGCATATAAGCATTCTGGATATTGTAGTTTCAATGCAGCTTTTACTCGAGTGTTGGTGTAAGTGTTTTTAATAATATAATAATAGTTGAAGAGAGAATAGGGAGTTAATTTGGTCTGATTAGAGTAAACTAAGGGTTAATAAAGGGTTAAACCGAGGAATATTTTATTTAAAAAATATTGTTAAAAACAACTTTATTTCTTTATTTACTTTACTTGTTAGGTGGCTTTAACCACTTCAGCCCTGGACCATTTGGCTGGCCAAAGACCGGAGCACTGTTTGCGATTCGGCACTGCGTCGCTTTAACTGACAATTGCGCGGTCGATCGACGCTGTACCCAAACAAAATTGACGTCCTTTTTTCCCCACAAATAGAACTTTCTTTTGGTGGTATTTGATCACCTCTGTGGTTTTTATTTTTTGGGCTATCAACAAAATAATAGCGACAATTTTGAAAAAAAAACGCATATTTTTTACTTTTTTCTATAATAAATATCCCCAAAAAATATATATACATTTTTTTTTTAATTTCCTCAGTTTAGGCCGATATGTATTCTTCTACATATTTTTGGTAAAAAAAAAAAAAAAAAAAAAAAAACGCAATAAGCGTTTATTGATTGGTTTGCGCAAAGGTTATAGCGTCTACGAAACAGGGGATAGTTTTGTGGCATTTTTATTAATAATTTCTTTTTTTTTTTTTTTTATTAGTAATGGCGGCGATCAGCGATTTTTATCGTGACTGTGACATTATGACGGACAGATCGGACACTTTTGGCGCTATTTTGGGACCATGCGATTAAAAATGCATTGATTACTGTGTAAATGTGACTGGCAGTGAAGGGGGTTGACCACTAGGGGGCAGTGAAGGGGGTTAAGTGTGTCCTAGGGAGTGATTCTAACTGTGGGGGGGATGGGCTACGTGTGACATGACACTGATCACCGCTCCAGTTTATAGGCAGCTCCCACTGCTGTCAATCAAAGTAAGTGAGCCAATGAGGAGAGATAGGGGGCAAAGACCAGGAGCGCCGGCAAGGGACCGGAGAAGAGGAGGATCGTGTGTGCAAAACCATCACACCGACCAGGTTAGTATAACATGTTTGTTATTTCTAAACAACAACAAAAAAGCAAGACTTTAGTATCACTTTTACTGGCATTGTTTGCAGATCCAAGTTCATCCCTTTGATCTGCAGATGAATGAACAGAAAGATACAAAAGTAACAATGTTACATTTTATCTTTGTATAATCACGGTTTGAGCAGTGTTTATAAACAATGATTCAGACGGCTTTTCTGATAACTAGAGCTGAGTATACAGTGATCCCGGCTTTGAATAATTACAGCTGACAATTACTGTATACTTAGAGGGAACGGGGAAGGGCAACCAGTTCATTTGTTTTTTAATTTGTTTAATTTGTTTAATTTTAATTCTTGTTATTGTATATAATAATTTGCTGTTAGTCGTGAGTTCAGTTTGTTAATGTGTTTTGCTTTGTCCTTCGTTGAATATAATTGGATCTTGATAATTTCCCTTCGGGAGTAATAAAGTATTCTGAATCCTCTCTGAATTTTCATAACACTAATAAATACTAAACATTATCTATGACAATATGATCCGAGCGAAGTCTAATTCCTCTAATTCCACTTACTTCAAGTCCCCAATCTATAATTCTATCCTCAGTGCAGCCGCTGAAATATAAAACGTTCTCCATCCAAAACAGCATATATATATATATATATATAATACAACTTCATCAGAAATCAGAGATAATAATCTGTTCTACACTTACCAGCCACATGCCGGCATTTTTATGAGTTCTGACACTCCGAATGAGAAGGAGCCCATGAAATCATTCCTGGTAGTTCTGTCCCAGTCCCAGATTTCGATGGAGAGGCGCCGGTCTTTATCTGATGGTTTGAGTTTGCTGGAAGGTAGAGGAAGAAGGTGAGGAGCCACATTATAGATAACAGCAGCCTGAGGAGGGACATTTTCTGATAAATATCTTCATTTCATTTCCAGCTGAGCTCTTCTGTCAATCATGGAACATGACTGACACCCAAGAGATATCTCTCATACATTCCTCTCTGTCCTATCACAGCACCTTCCGTGCTGGCCTAATGCCTGACCTATGCTGATCCTCATCCTTCGTACAGAGTGATCTAAATTGTTACTACATCTTCCTACTGACCAAGTCTCCAACCCACCAAGTCTCCAACCCACCAAGTCTCCAACCCACCATGTCTCCAACCCACCATGTCTCCAACCCACCATGTCTCCAACCCACCATGTCTCCAACCCACCATGTCTCCAACCCACCATGTCTCCAACCCACCATGTCTCCAACCCACCACGTCTACAACCCACCACGTCTACAACCCACCACGTCTACAACCCACCACGTCTACAACCCACCATGTCTACAACCCACCAAGTCTCCAACCCACCAAGTCTCCAACCCACCAAGTCTCCAACCCACCAAGTCTCCAACCCACCAAGTCTCCAACCCACCATGTCTCCAACCCACCAAGGCTCCAACCCACCAAGGCTCCAACCCACCATGTCTCCAACCCACCATGTCTACAACCCACCATGTCTCCAACCCACCATGTCTCCAACCCACCATGTCTCCAACCCACCATGTCTACAACCCACCATGTCTACAACCCACCAAGTCTACAACCCACCAAGTCTACAACCCACCAAGTCTACAACCCACCAAGTCTCCATCCTAAAAGAAGAAATGTTAACAAACCCCAAAGATCCTTACACCTAACCCTAGTTAGGCTTCTCATCATACACCAACTAGGAGTGTTTTGGTGGTGCCCTTTATTATCAACTGCCCCAGCTTTAAGAAAGAATGAATGACAAGTAGCTACAGAAGGTGATCAGGTCTCCAAGTGATCAAGTCTCCAAGTGATCAAGTCTCCAAGTGATCAAGTCTCCAAGTGATCAAGTCTCCAAGTGATCAAGTCTCCAAGTGATCAAGTCTCCAAGTGATCAAGTCTCCAAGTGATCAAGTCTACAACCCACCAAGTCTACAACCCACCAAGTCTACAACCCACCAAGTCTACAACCCACCAAGTCTACAACTCACCAAGTCTACAACTCACCAAGTCTACAACTCATCAAGTCTCCATCCTAAAAGAAGAAATGTTAACAAACCCCAAAGATCCTTATACTTAACCCTAGTTAGGCTTCTCTCATCATACACCAACTAGGAGTGTTTTGGTGGTGCCCTTTATTATGAACTGCCCCAGCTTTAAGAAAGAATGAATGACAAGTAGCTACAGGAAGTGACCAAGTCTCCAACCAACCAAGTCTCCATCCTAAATGAAGAAATGTTACCAAACTCCAAAGATCTTTACATCTAACTCTAGTTAGGCTTCTCGTCATACACCAACTAGGAGTGTTTTGGGGTTGCCCTTCATTATCAACTGCCCCAGCTTTAAGAAAGAATGAAAGACAAGTAGCTACAGGAAACACAGACAATGACAGATACATTTGTGTGTTGGAGACTCTTCTGCAGCTTTTCTTAACCTTTTTAACACAGATGAGCCCTTGAAATAACTGTCCGGGTCTCAGGGAACCCCTGCATAAAATGACTATATCTACAATTCATGATACATTAATATGATGTCAGTGGGAAGAATGCTCCCTACACTTGTGGTTTAGCTATCATTTACAGATAGCTAAAAAGATCAATGGTGTCAGTGGGAACTTATTTGTGAGGCAGAAATTGTTTATTGCTCAAGGAACCCCTGGAGGAACCCTGGTCGAGAACATTGATCTACTGTAACTTCATCTGTCACCATACTTAACATCTTATCATCTCTGGCTCCCCAATAGACCAATGTCATTAATAAGTCTCCAAGGATCATGCAAATTTACATGACTCCCTCTGAACTCTACCACTGCCCAGTGTTCTCCAAATTGGACCAGCACCAACCCCTCTTCACCAGCCACCACCCATTCCCTCCCTCCCAATCCCTAGATAACCTCTGGAAGAACCCTGGTCGAGTCTCCAAGGATCATACAAATTCATATGGCTCCCTCTGAACCATTGTTCTCCAAATTGGACCAGCACACACCCACCTTTCCCAACCACTGACCCCCCCCCCTCACCCCAATTCTTAGATACCAATGAGAAGTGACGTACAAAGTGAAGGACTCGTTCCAGTGCGGGTTCAGCGTGGAGCGGATGGTTTTGGTTTTCTGTTTGCTTTCATTCTTGGGGTCGGGGATCAGTTTCAGTTTGACGTAGGGGTCTGACAGTCCGTTGGGGTCCATAGGGATGAGGTTCCTGGCATCGCGGACTGCAAAATAATAAAACGTTGGTGGGAATTAGTGGAGGTCCCAATCTTCATTCGTTGTCATTTGTGACAGATATACAGATATTAATGTAATAAAAAGCTACATTGTATATATCGAATGTTCAATGTTGCCCAATGCGTTAAATGTTGCAAATATATATTTTTTAAATGATTGTAAAGGCAGAAGGTGCAATCTATGCCTTGAAGATAAAAAGCCTTCTGTGTGCAGCAGCCCCCCTAATACTTACCTGAGCCCCCGCTAAGTCCAGCGATGTTGTAGGAATGTCTCGGCTGCCCAGGACTCCCCTTATTGGCTGAGACAGCAGCGCAACGCCATAGGCTCCCTCTGCTGTCAATCCAAGTCAGTCAGCCAATGAGAAGAGAAAGGGGGCAGGGTCAGGCCGAGGCTCCATGTCTATGGACACTGGGAGCTGTGACTTGGCTCGGGAGCCCCCATAGGAAGCTGCTTGCTGTGGGAGGCACTCAGCAAGAAGGAGGGGCCAGGAGCAGCGAAGTGGGACGCCCGAGGAGGAGGAGGATCCGGGCTGCTCTGTGCAAACCTACTGCACAGAGGAGGTAAATATAACATTTACTTTAAAAAAAACAAGACTTTACAATCAAGTTCATTATGAGAAAATACAAATGGTAAAAATATTTGTAACATCGAATGTTGGGTAAATATATAATGTAATATTTATCTGTTTCCAGCAGTTGGACCCTCAAGCTCCTTTTCATATGCTTACCAGGCTAATCCTAACTGCATTGCTGCTTGTTGTTTAAGCTAAAGTTCAGATTATACATACAGCTGAGTGCCTCACTTTCCTTTCTCCTTGTTCTGGTCATGTTGCCTCTGAACAGACTTTGAATTGAAGAGAGACCTTGTGACAGCAGCAGCCTATCTGCACTCTGTGCCGGCGTTTTCCCGCAAAATGCGCCTTTTCAAAAACGCAGCCTGCAGGGAATTCACAGGGTCTTATTAACCATAGGAGCACCCACACTGCGACTTTTCATGCATAAGGGGGGGGGGGGGTGCGATTAAGAATGAATGGCGATTCTGCAGAGCGGTGCGTTTTCACTGGGGGTGGGGGGGATCAATGCGACACCCGCAGCCACACGCAGATATGTGAACCGAGGGTGAAAAATACATTTTTTGCTACTCTGTGTTTCTGGGTGTTTATCGTTTGTTAATTTCGTTGAGCCTTTAAAGTTCAAAAAGTCGCAGCGATATGATGATGTCAGAAGAGAACGTATAACAGCGGCAAAGACAAGAGAACAATCAGAGCGGCTTCAAAGCAGAACTCCTGGCAGATATAAAGGAAACAAATGTAATGATTATTATATCAGAAATACGAGGGAGGCCCAGTACCTGGATGTGACCTGCTATCAGCCTCTTGCATTACCTGCACGGCAGGGCTGGAGTATGAAAGGAAAGCAGCAGCACAAGGAGCCAGTTAGTTCATGATTCATGTGCTGACAAGCTGATGAGAGAGCAGAGAGATGATCTCATCACTGCGCTGCTTCTTCATTCACTGTCCAGTCTAAGACTGGGTGGGGGCGGGTCCAGGAAAACCCAACAGAAATGGGTTGAAGAATGCCGGCCTCAGACTGAGGACATCTAGTGGCAGAAAAAAGTACTAGTGCTAGTTTTGTTATTTTATCATTAAGCCCCCATTCCCATCGGACACACGTCAAATCGCAGAATATTGCCAGCGACGGCACCATGCGAATCGTTGCGACGAGGACTTTGCGGCAGCAGCACCGATTTCCAAAAGTAGTTCCCGCAGCACTTTTGGCGACTTCGGGGGGCGATTTCAATAGACATCTGTGCATGAAACCACACAGATGTCTTTCAAATCACCCCCCCCCCCCCCCCTGAACTCACATTGAAATGCGGATTAAAACTCATGTGAGATCAGCTGAACCCGCCTTCAGTGTGAACCTCAATCAGATATTCATGATTAGCCTGTTATTTTTGGCTGGAGATTCACCTTAAAGTACAACCCCAATTCCAGAAAAGTTTGGGGCGCTGTGTAAAATCTACAGAAAAACTAGAGCTGCACGATTCTGGCCAAAATGAGAATCACAATTTTTTTGCTTAGAATAAAAAGATCACGATTCTCTCACAATTCTCGCGATGTAAAATCTCATTATACAAAAAAAAAAAAAAATATGGGCTAACTTTACTAGTTAGTTTTTTTTTTTTTTTTTATCCATTAAAGTAATTTTTTCCAAAAAAATTGCATTTGAAAGACCGCTGCGCAAATACAGTGTGACATAAAATATTACAACAACCACCATTTTATTCTCCAGGGTGTCTACTAAAAATATATATATAACGTTTGGAGGTTCTAAGTAATTTTCGAGCAAAAAAAATGATTTTAACTTGAAACCAACAAATGTCAGAAAAGATTTAGTGTTTAAGTGGTTAAACTTTTTTCACTTACACACAAAGTCTATTCCATTGACAAATTGTTACAATATTTATACTTAAGTTCCACTGATAATGAATGTTTTGTTTCTTGGCAGACTGCCCGATTTTTCTCTTCTTTTCTTTTGACAGCTGTGGCTTCAGAAGAGCAGAGAGAATTTTTGCATAGAAAGAATCGGGAAACACTTTAGGCTATGTTTCCACTAGTGCGACTTTTCATGCGACTTGGGACTGAAAAGTCGCATGACAAATTGTATCCCATGATTTCCAATGAGTACCGTTCATATCTGTGCGACTTCAAGTCGCAAAGACTTCAAAGTAGTCCCTGCACTACTTTGGTCCCACTTTGATGCGACTTGAGGTCCATAGATACAGGCATTGCTTCAAATCGCGGTAAAAAGTCGCAGCAAAATCGCGCGACTTTGGGGACGCAATAGTGGAAACATAGCCTTCGTCAGGATCGGGATAACGATTCTTGACGATTAATCGTGCAGCTCTAATAAAAACAGAATGCAATGAAATGCAAATCTCATGAACCCGGATTTTATTCACAATAGAGAACAAAAAAACATATCAAATGTTTGCACTGAGAAAATGGACCATTTCAAGAAAAAAAATAAGGCGATTCTGAAATCGATGGCAGCAACACATCTCAAAAAAGTTGGGGGCGGGGCCATGTTTAGCTCGGAGACCAGTAGCTATAGCAGTACAGAGGCTCCCGCCAACAAGCAGGATAGGACCTCAAGCAGGTCACCCTGGTACCCCAACCACTAACCAGTGTTCACTAGAGCTTCTGATGGTGGGGATGGGTTTTGCTGTGTTAGCAATGGCTCGCAGCCCTCAGGATCGCCCCAACAAGGGGTGGGAAAGCCGGGGTCCAGTAGCAGATATAGCAGGTATGGATCAAGCAGAGGTACAAGCCAATGGTCGGTAACGAGCGCTAGTGGAAACAGAATGGTGGCAGGAGTGACAAGAACAAGATATTGGCTGGAGAGAGTGCAATAATCTATGAAACAGGAACTGCGGAGACATGGCTTCAATCATGAAGTTCATGGGAGGAGCAAAGAGTTCAAGGTTCACCAGAGGCAACTGACAAGGCATGATTATCCCAAGGATTGTCCAGGGAGGTGTCCAGCATACCAGGTGGATCAGCAAGAATTGATACAGCCAGACACAGCAGAGGTCGCAGGTTCAGATCCTGGTCCTGATAGTTCCCCTTTTATGCTGAGGGTGGAAGGTTGGGGATTTTGGCTGAAAACCTCAGAGAAGAATAACTGAGGTTTCTGAACAAGTCTGTCTATAGTGGGGAGATTGGATGAGAGAGAATGCACTGAGCACTCAACACCGCATGGAGCACCGAGCACTGCACCAAGCATAGGGCACCGAGCACTGCACCAAGCATAGGGCACCGAGCACTGCACCAAGCATAGGGCACCGAGCACTGCACCAAGCATAGGGCACCAAGCATAGGGCACCGAGCACTGCACCAAGCATAGAGCACCGAGCACTGCACCCAGCATTGAGCACCAAGCATAGAGCACCAAGCATAGAGCACCAAGCATAGAGCACCGAGCACTGCACCAAGTATAGGGCACCGAGCACTGCACCCAGCATTGAGCACCAAGCATAGAGCACCAAGCATAGAGCACCAAGCATAGAGCACCAAGCATAGAGCACCAAGCATAGAGCACCAAGCATAGAGCACCAAGCATAGAGCACCGAGCACTGCACCAAGTATAGGGCACCGAGCACTGCACCCAGCATTGAGCACCAAGCATAGAGCACCAAGCATAGAGCACCAAGCATAGAGCACCGAGCACTGCACCAAGTATAGGGCACCGAGCACTGCACCAAGTATAGGGCACCGAGCACTGCACCAAGTATAGGGCACCGAGCACTGCACCAAGTATAGGGCACCGAGCACTGCACCAAGTATAGGGCACCGAGCACTGCACCAAGTATAGGGCACCGAGCACTGCACCAAGTATAGGGCACCGAGCACTGCACCAAGTATAGGGCGCCGAGCACTGTACCAAGTATAGGGCGCCGAGCACTGCACCAAGTATAGGGCACCGAGCACTGCGCCAAGTATAGGGCACCAAGCACTGCACCAAGTATAGGGCACCAAGCACTGCACCAAGTATAGGGCACCGCACCAAGTATAGAGCACCGAGCACTGCACCAAGTATAGAGCACCGAGCACTGCACCAAGTATAGGGCGCCGAGCACTGCACCAAGTATAGGGCGCCGAGCACTGCACCAAGTATAGGGCACCAAGCACTGCACCAAGTATAGGGCACCAAGCACTGCACCAAGTATAGGGCGCCGAGCACTGCACCAAGTATAGGGCACTACACCAAGTATAGGGCACCGAGCACTGCACCAAGTATAGGGCACCGAGCACTGCACCAAGTATAGGGCACTGCACTGCACCAAGTATAGGGCACCGAGCACTGCACCAAGTATAGAGCACCGAGCACTGCACCAAGTATAGAGCACCGAGCACTGCACCAAGTATAGAGCACCGAGCACTGCACCAAGTATAGGGCACCGAGCACTGCACCAAGTATAGGGCACCGAGCACTGCACCAAGTATAGGGCACAGAGCATTTCACCAAGTATAGGGCACCGAGCACTGCACCAAGTATAGGGCACCGAGCACTGCACCAAGTATAGGGCACCGAACACTGCACCAAGCATAGGGCACCGAGCACTGCACCAAGCATAGGGCACCGAGCACTGCACCAAGCATAGGGCACCGAGCACTGCACCAAGTACAGGGCACCGAGCACTGCACCAAGTATAGGACACCGAGCACTGTACCAAGTATAGGGCACTGCACCAAGTATAGGGCACCGAGCACTGCACCAAGCATAGGGCACCGAGCACTACACCAAGCATAGGGCACCGAGCACTGCACCAAGCATAGGGCACCGAGCACTGCACCAAGCATAGGGCACTGCACCAAGTATAGGGCACCGAGCACTGCACCAAGTATAGGGCACTGCACCAAGTATAGGGCACTGCACCAAGTATAGGGCACCGAGCACTGCACCAAGTATAGGGCACCGAGCACTGCACCAAGCATAGGGCACTGCACCAAGTATAGGGCACCGAGCATAGGGCACTGCACCAAGTATAGGGCATCGAGCACTGCACCAAGTATAGGGCACCGAGCACTGCACCAAGTATAGGGCACCGAGCACTGCACCAAGTATAGGGCACTGCACCAAGTATAGGGCACTGCACCAAGTATAGAGCACTGCACCAAGTATAGAGCACTGCACCAAGTATAGGGCACTGCACCAAGTATAGGGCACTGCACCAAGTATAGAGCACTGCACCAAGTATAGAGCACTGCACCAAGTATAGAGCACTGCACCAAGTATAGGGCACCGAGCACTGCACCAAGCATAGGGCACCGAGCACTGCACCAAGCATAGGGCACCGAGCACTGCACCAAGCATAGGGCACCGAGCACTGCACCAAGCATAGGGCACCGAGCACTGCACCAAGCATAGGGCACCAAGCATAGGGCACCGAGCATAGGGCACCGAGCACTGCACCAAGTATAGGGCACCAAACACTGCACCAAGTATAGAGCACCGAGCACTGCACCAAGTATAGGGCACCGAGCACTGCACCAAGTATAGGGCACCGAGCACTGCACCAAGTATAGGGCACCGAGCACTGCACCAAGTATAGGGCACCGAGCACTGCACCAAGTATAGGGCACCGAGCACTGCACCAAGTATAGGGCACCGAGCACTGCACCAAGTATAGATCACCGAGCACTGCACCAAGTATAGAGCACCGAGCACTGCACCAAGTATAGGGCACCGAGCACTGCACCAAGTATAGAGCACAGAGCACTGCACCAAGTATAGGGCACAGAGCACTGCAACAAGTATAGGGCACCGAGCACTGCACCAAGTATAGAGCACAGAGCACTGCACCAAGTATAGGGCACAGAGCACTGCAACAAGTATAGGGCACCGAGCACTGCACCAAGTATAGAGCACCGAGCACTGCACCAAGTATAGAGCACCGAGCACTGCACCAAGTATAGAGCACAGAGCACTGCACCAAGCATAGAGCACTGCACCAAGTATAGGGCACCGAGCACTGCACCAAGTATAGAGCACAGAGCACTGCACCAAGTATAGGGCACAGAGCACTGCACCAAGTATAGAGCACCGAGCACTGCACCAAGTATAGAGCACCGAGCACTGCACCAAGTATAGAGCACCGAGCACTGCACCAAGTATAGAGCACAGAGCACTGCACCAAGCATAGAGCACTGCACCAAGTATAGGGCACCGAGCACTGCACCAAGTATAGGGCACCGAGCACTGCACCAAGTATAGGGCACCGAGCACTGCACCAAGTATAGGGCACCGAGCACTGCACCAAGTATAGGACACCGAGCACTGCACCAAGTATAGGACACCGAGCACTGCACCAAGTATAGGGCACCGAGCACTGCACCAAGTATAGGGCGCCGAGCACTGCACCAAGTATAGGGCACCGAGCACTGCACCAAGTATAGGACACCGAGCACTGCACCAAGTATAGGGCACCGAGCACTGCACCAAGTATAGGGCACTGCACCAAGTATAGGACACCGAGCACTGCACCAAGTATAGGGCACCGAGCACTGCACCAAGTATAGGGCACCGAGCACTGCACCAAGTATAGAGCACTGCACCAAGTATAGGGCACCGAGCACTGCACCAAGTATAGGGCGCCGAGCACTGCACCAAGTATAGGGCACCGAGCACTGCACCAAGTATAGGACACCGAGCACTGCACCAAGTATAGGGCACCGAGCACTGCACCAAGTATAGGGCACCGAGCACTGCACCAAGTATAGGGCACTGCACCAAGTATAGGGCACCGAGCACTGCACCAAGTATAGGGCACCAAGCACTGCACCAAGTATAGGGCACCGAGCACTGCACCAAGTATAGGACACCGAGCACTGCACCAAGTATAGGGCACCGAGCACTGCACCAAGTATAGGACACCGAGCACTGCACCAAGTATAGGGCACCGAGCACTGCACCAAGTATAGGGCACCGAGCACTGCACCAAGTATAGGGCACTGCACCAAGTATAGGGCACCGAGCACTGCACCAAGTATAGGGCACCGAGCACTGATCCGGATGTAGACAAGTCCTCAGAGCAGAGAATCCATCATCAGCCATCACAGCACAACTTCTATCTCATCAGTCAGCCGTGACGGCGGCTCCTCCGACCCGACACCCAAATCTGCATCTCATTTCACAGCAATTAATTCCACACCGAACCAGAAACACCGCAATTACAGCACGAAACACAGAGGGCGCCCCACCTGTCACTCTACATTAATGAGGTAGTATTGAAGAGCTCACACATCGCTCAGTCCAACTTCCTGCACCTCGCTCATTACCCCCCCCCCGAGAGACATCCATAGACTCCTGTACAGGTATCTCTGTCTACAGAATACAGATACCGAGAATTACACCCGACATACAGGACAAGAGAAGTAGTACTGTGCAGAGTCCATACATACAGAATAAGAACAGATACCGAGAATTACACCCGACATACAGGACAAGAGAAGTAGTACTGTGCAGAGTCCATACATACAGAATAAGAACAGATACCGAGAATTACACCCGACATACAGGACAAGAGAAGTAGTACTGTGCAGAGTCCATACATACAGAATAAGAACAGATACCGAGAATTACACCCGACATACAGGACAAGAGAAGTAGTACTGTGCAGAGTCCATACATACAGAATAAGAACAGATACCGAGAATT